>NC_051157.2:95235022-95264191 GCF_013339745.2 Dermacentor silvarum
TCACCCGCTTAAGGAATACACCTTTGTTTACAAGTGTGTTTTTTACCATAGTGATGACGCCTATAAGCGCTGTATATAATCTAATAAAGTATTATTCAATTCAATTCAATTTGCGCATAGCGTTCACCGCAAGCATGTCCCCATAGAGATTATGGTTGCTTAAGCAGCATTTCCCGGCTAGCAGCTACTGTAGCATACCATACAGGGAGCGACGTACCTACACTTTCGTATGTAAAGAAGAACCCGCCTAGCAACTGATTTATGTTGTGACGTGCTATGGGAAGGCCACGCATAGTGAAGACTCCTGAAGAGCTGCGTGAATACGAGGCGCGGCAAACAGTATTGTTAAGTGCATTTCTCTTGTCTCTGGTCCCACTCTTTGTAGGTGCACAAATTAGCCGTCTGCGTCCATTCTTTGTAGGTGCATAAATTAGCCGCGCGCTAGTCAAGTCGCTGGCAGCTGCAACGTTCAAAGCTAATAATTAGGTAAAGTGCATGTGAATGTCGCCATGCAAATAATTTCAAGCTACGTCACAACAGGTAATCATTATTCTAGTTGTTAACAGCTTCGCTGTCCAACCACCTTCACAGCTGGTATTGGAGACCAATCTTTTTCTCTTAACTCCTCCTATGTATTTACAGGAAACACAATAAGCAAATTTCTAACAAAACTACAAACCAAATCACTATTATTATAGCTCATGATCATCAGACCAGAGTTATGTCTGGTTGTCGCCACTTTCTGATTTGAGGTCTGTTTTTCTCTTTTTTGCTGGTCAGTGCTCGTTGTATATGAAGTTTATTTTTGTGATCTTGGCGATATGCTCCGTATACATTGCTGCACGTGACAGTTATTTTAGTCGAAAGTTAGCGCCTTTTCCTGTCCTTTTTTTACCCCCATGTAGTGTTTCCTTGCGCTGTGCAGTCACTAATGAATAAAATTTTGTCCACTGCTAGACGTAAGCTTCTCCGACATGTCTACAATTGCGCTAGGTGATTCAAAGTTGAGCCTGCAAATTTTCCAAGTTCTTCGTACCACGCAATTCTCTGTCGACCTCGAAAGCGCTTGTCTTCCATTGGCAGCCATTCTTTAACTCGAGTAGTCCGCCGGTATTTGGAGTGAGCCAGTTTCTGCAGCATATATTATAAAAGACAGAGTGCAATGATTATACACTACTATTCTCAAGGTTCATGGTAATTTGCTGATCTAGAGGTTCATTGTCACTCAGTAAATCTTGATTTTTAGCCAGCTCCATTTTTTCCCTATAATCTCAGCTAAAATATTGGCTTCCCCTTTTTGCTGTCTATTCAACACCGCCATGTTCCTGGCTGTTTGTGCCATATATTTTTCGTTCAATTGCTCGTTCCGCGGTCCTGAACTCCTCCTCAAGCTTGTTTGCTTAACTGCAGGTTTCCGTCGCATATATTAGAAAAGACAAAGTGCAATGATTATGCACTATTATTCTCAAGAATCGCGCTACGCTGCTGGTCACTCATTGTCACTCAATAAATCTTGTTCTTTAGCCTGCCTATTTAACATTAGTTTTGCCTTTTGCATATAATTCTTCAATTTCTCTATTACAGTTTCTCGGATAGGGTCCTCAATCATTTGCTGCAATTCATTCTCATCATTGCTGAACAGGACAATGCCACTTGCAAACGGTATACGTTGCGGAGATATTCGCAGTTTATTGACCCACATCTTAATCAACCTGTGAATAATGGACCTGAAGAGAAGTATTCTTTAAGCTGTAACTTGCACGTAGTACCTTAGAACTTGGCGGAGTCGGTAACTAGCGGGGGAAAAAAGCGAAGAAGGCGAGCCGACGGCACGTGACACGAGCATGAACAGGATCACGAGAACAGAGAAAAGAGAACGCAGAAGCTAGACTGCGTGGCCAACGTGCGGGGAGCGCGAGCTTTGAAGCCACCGGAATCGCAGAACCAGTGCGCTGTCCTGGTCAAAGAGCTCTTACCGCCGTTGCTGCCGAGGGCTTGAGACCATAGACGGCCGGCTGGTGCAGCTGCTGAGGGGCATCCACTGTGACGACGTTGTTCAGGCCAGTCCTGCAACTCGGGGAGAGACCTGCTGAGCGGTGCCAGTGGGGCAAGTCTTAGGACCGGAGGCAGGCTGTGGGGCCTGTCTCCGGGTCCTCGTAAACGTGAAGGGTAGCTGTGGTGTTGCAGCCTACGGGCCGACGAAGAAGAAATCTAACCAGCCGTAACCTAACGAATGATGCCAGTTTATTTTCTGACACACAAATATATACATAGGAACAACAACACCACCGACGTTAACAGGGTTTCCAGACAGGATACCTGAACACAGAGTACGGTTTCAGTATCCAGACAGGATACCGAAACCAAAACCAAAACAAACGACACAACATATCCCTCCCCCTTAACCTTTCAAGGTTTTAGTAAGCTGTTAGTGGGTTAGTATTGCAAGGTGGCTTTTACATTAACAACTCGGTCTCATAATGGAAACATAATGAAATAAAAAGAAACTGACCGGTCAAACGCAGCAACTAAAATTCTGTATGAAACACTTCACAACTCCATTCCCTACCCCAAAAGTTCTCTGTACAAAATGTTTAAAACAACACAGGCCTTACGAGAAAAACAAAAATAATAGAGTTTTCACACATAGTTGCCGTTACGTTTCGGAGGTTGTCTTGCCCGTGGCGATTGGACGCGAACAGGAGCCGGACCCGGTTGCGGTTCAGGGGGGCCCAGGCTGGGAGTAGCGCGGTTGGCCACATCAGCAAGAAGAGGCGCACCTGCTTGTGGCTCAGGCGTGTCTACAGAGTCGAGAGCAGCACGGGTGGCCACAGGAGCAGGCAGAGACGGAGCCGCCGCTTGAAATGCCTCAGGAGCAGCGGGTAGCTCTGAGTTCCCCGGGGACGGGAACCTCGATGTGCTAGCCTCTGGCGCGTTCCAGGTCTCCTCTGACCGCAGAGCACTGGGACCCGAAGGGACTTTGGCAAACTTGGATGCATTTCAGGTCCTGCCATCATCGAGGCGGAAAGAGGACTGTCTGCGCTATCCCAGCACTTTGCAGGAACTGCCAAACGAGGAGTCTCCCTTAAAGATGACGGAGGCTTCCTCACCCGGACGAAATCGCTGACTGCGATGTTGGTCTTCTTCGCGACTCGACGAAGATCTGGCCACTTCTTGCTGCTCTCTTGCTTATGCTTCACCCGACGACGCAGTTGATGGAGCTCGGTAGCTGGGTCCTTGAAGAAGGAAGACGACGGGCGCCCAACGAGGCCCAGACATGTTCTGGGCAGCCTTCTATGCAGAAACAAAGCCGGGGTGACTCTCGTGGTCGCATGGGGTGTGCACCGGTAGATGCCAAGGTATTCTATGACCGTTGGTGAAGTGCCCGATGTTCCAGCAACGCTGTCTGCACGAAGTTCTTGAAAACACGGTTGAATCGTTGTACAAGTCCATTCGCCTGGGGGTAGTAAACCGAAAGACTGGTTGAATTCTCGGAAACAAAACTGAGGGCCATTGTCGCACACAATCTCGTCGGTGTAGCACTCTCGAGAAATTACTGAGAGCAGAAAGATTGTCACTGTGCGCGTCAAAACCTCGCTGCAAAACTGCACTTCAGGCCACTTGGAGAAATAGTCTCTGAGGGTGATAGCGAACTTACAATCGTGCGGCGCTCTTTCCATGGGACCAACGACGTCGATAGCGACCTTCTGCCATGGGCGCTCTGGCAGGGGCACAGGTTATAGCGAAGTTACTGCAGTCTTGGCACTCTTGTCTGCAGCCTGACAGACTGTGCAGTTGTGGATGGCAATTCCCACTTGCTTGTCAATGCCAGGCCACCAAAAACGTTCTCGTAGTCACGTCTTGGTGCAAACTATCCCAGGGTGGGCTTCGTACGTAGTGGAAATGACCTGTGGGCTAAAGGAAGGAGGAACTACGAGCCATTGTCCACGCAAAAACAGGTCGTCGACCACAGACGCGCACGGTGAATAATGGCTGAAGTTCACCCGGGATGGACTTATGGAAAAGCCGAGATGATGCGACGTAAGCCCTGACTTGCTCCAAGGTTGCATCTTTACGCAGGAACATCTGGAACTGTTCTTCAGTGGGGCAAGGTGGAGCAATGAGAGACACGACCTCTTCGTTGAACGAAGCATCTTCCTGCGAAACAGACACTGGAAGGTGGGGCAGTGCATCCGCGACTTGATTCTCTGACCCCTTGTGGTATTCCACAGTATAATTGTAGCGCAGAAGACGCTCTCACCAGCGTGTGATGCGAAGGGAGCGTCTTCCGGAGCCTTGAGACGAAAGAAGGGAGACCAAGGCTTGGTGGTCCATACAAAGTGTGAAGCGCCATCCCCAGAGGTATGTGTGCCAACGCTCGCAGGCCCAGACACACGCGAGTGCTTCTCGTTCACCAACTGCATACTTCCTCTATGTGTAATCATAGAGGCACTGAGGCATTCAGTCATAGAGGCATTGCGTAATCAAGTAGTACTTGATGCATACGTGCATATCTTGGGAAATATCCAAAAAGATTCCACAGCTACACTGGTTCTCCACAAAAAAGTAGAAAATTACCTACCAGGAAAGGGTTCAGGCAAGGAGACACAATCTTTCCCATGCTATTCACTGCATGCTTAGAAGCAGTATTCAAGCTGTTAGACTGGGAAGGCTTAGGAGTGAGGATCAACGGCGAATATCTCAGCAACCTCCGATTTGCAGATGACATTGTCCTATTCAGCAACAATGGAGAAGAATTACAGCAAATGATTGAGGACCCTAATCAAGAAAGTGTAAGAATTGGGTTGAAGATGAATATGCAGAAAGCAAAGATAATGTTAAATAGTGTGGCAAGGCAACAAGAATTCAGGGTCGCCAGTTAGCCTCTGGAGTCTGTAAAGGCGTACTTTTATCTAGGTCAAGTAATCACAGGGGGTCCTGATCATGAGAAGGAAATTTATAGCGTAAAAAAATTGGGTTAGGGGTGCATACGGCAGGCATTACCAAATGCTAACTGGGAGCTTAGCACTGTCGTGAAAAGAAAAATGTACAATCATTGCATTGTACCGGTGCTAACGCATGGGAGAAACTTGGAGGTTAACAAAGAAGCTCGAGAACAAGTTAAGGATTGCACAAAGAGTTATGGAAAGAAATATGTTTGGCCTGACGGTAAGACACATGAAGTCAGCCGTGTGGTTCTCAGAGCAAACTGGGATTGCCAATATTCTAATGGGCATTAGGAGAAAAAATGTAGCGGGGTAGGCTATGTATTGCGTAGGATGGATAACCGGTGGACCATTAGACATAGAGAATGGGTACTGACAGAAGGCAAGCGCAGTCGAGAACTGCAGAAAAGTAGGTGGGGTGAAGAAGTTAGGAAATTTGCAGGCGCAAGTTTTAATCAGCTAGCGCAAGACAAGGGTAATTGAAGGTTGCAAGGAGAGGCCTTCATCCTGCAGTGCACATACAGGAATAGGCTGATGATGATGATGTTCCGAAAAATGCAACAGAAGTGAACATCTATTTCACCAAACAATCTTGAAAATTATGATGATAGATCTCACCCGGTGTACAAAGCGAGAATCTGTGCTGGATGCTAGTTTCTTCTTTATCGCTACCACTTCCGATATTACAGTGGAGTACAATGCACGGGTGATGAAACGGCGAGCCATGTATGAAATTTCAGTTATTCGTCACAGTTGCATTTCTCTCTTTTTTCGCATGCGGGTATAGAGCAATTTGTAGATAATCGCGTGGGAAAGAAATGCCTCAACAGTTCAAATCATGCAAACAACTGTAAAAAGGCGTTTCACAGCTTCGAAAAATAAAAGCCTGCAATAGTTTTCCTGCGAGCTGATCTGCGCTTCCACTTTCGTTCATTGGTAAGGCTTGATTTGCAGCGCTGCCATCACAGAAGGACGATTTTCCGAAAACGCACACTGGCAGTGGCTTACTGGCATCGTATCATTGGCTGTATGCGATTGATGAGTTCAGATGCAAGCACGAATAGGATAGAGCACTTGCAATAAGTGGTTCTTATGGCTGTTCTCCCTTAGTTCTCATGACTCAGAACTAAGGGAGCGTGGTGGGGCATCTCATGAGGGGTCGGTGATTAGTTGGGTTTTATAGAGGATACGGCTGTGTCACACAAAGGCAACGTAGCTTGACAGAGATAATGATGTCTTCAAATATATTTAATAAAGATAGTAACGCTAATATTTGGGGTTTATTAAGTTGAAGGACTGCTAACGTTGTGCTGCATGAGCTCAATGAAGACAATTTATGCTATGTTCAATGTGTGTGCAAACACGATGAGCTAGACGATGAGGCAGTTGTCAGCTAGGAAAGCATGACTTGAATCCGCGGTAAATGCAAACACATGCGTTCTTGAAAAGTAAAGAAAGCACGCGTAGTTGATTCTACGTGTTTAGGGTCCATGTGCTGGTGTAGTAAGGGTAATTGCCGTGAATCAAGTCGCACGATCCTGAATTGTCTCGAGAGTTATCCCTACATCAACTTTCTTGATTTGCGCAATTTCGAGATGCAAATTGTTACTCTGGACAGCAAAATTCTGAAAAGTTGTTGTGATATTTTGTTACGAACACTGTTGTAAGGGGGGTAGGAGCTCGGTCAAGCTATGATTCAGTACCGTTTTTTCCTGCCTCTTTTTTCGTTGTTTTTAGCTCACATCAGGGGGGAAATTGATTGGTGATTGATTTGAAAAGGTAAGGCATCAAACACAGCAGTGATACATTGCAATTTCGACAGTAACAGGGCAATATAAATAAGGAATAGGTGGATAATTCAAAGACTAAGTTTAAGTGAATGTAACGCTCTTCCTGTCTAGCAGTTTCTAATGTCACTAATATGACGGGTCCGAATAACATCGACAAAAGGTGAACACCAGAAAGTTTTAATAAAACAGCAAGTGCTAATGAATATCATCCTATTGTTTATGTTCACTGCAGGACACAGGCTTCGCCCACCTCCCATTACATCTGTATTGTACCAGCTGACGGCCATCATACGCCTTGCAACGTTCCTAATTTCATCCCAACAGCTAGTTCTCTGCTGTCCCCGACTACGCCTTTCTTTTCTTGGCACCCATTTTTTAACTGTTTTTACCCACAGTTACATGGCCCCAGTTCCATTCCTCTAATCGTTTCTGTCTTGTACTCTCTTAAAAATAATGCTTATATATTTTCTTTCCATTGCTTGTAGCTCGGTCCTTAATTTTTTATCAAGCTTCTTCGCGACCCTTTAAACTTTTCCCCTATATGTTAGTACCATTATATTGAAAGCAGATTGCCTTTTTTTTTCAAGAATACCACCAAACTTCCCGGTATGACTTGTTATATATATACCGTGTGCTCTCCAACTCATTTTTATTCTGCAATTTTTCTTTTCGCTTGTTCTCGTTCTCTTGTCATTGAACCTTACCTAGTCTTCTACCATGAATCTTCAAACCTTTTTTTAAAATGGCCGGCTAAGATACTTTATCGTTTATTGCAAGTCATTTCCATCATTGCTCCACAGGAGGTATACATTTACATACTGTAGGTTGTAGAGATGCTCCACATTGATCTTCACTCTGAATCCTTCCCAGCCTATACATTTAGATACATCTAAGGATGCCGCGAGTAACATTGGAGAGATTGTTTCACCCCTTGTTCTCAACCACTTTATTGTTTGATGTTTTTGTTTTTGTTTTGAAGAATTAAGGTAGCTGTAGAATATCTACAGATATTGCTATGATAGTCACGTACGCTTTCTCTACTCCTTGGCTATGCAATGGCTCAATGCAGGTGCTATGTTGGTGCAATGTAGATCTTCAGCTGGTGCTAGAGGTTAAGCAGTTACGGCGACTAGTCAACGAGTTTAGTTAGGTAATGGTGCTATTAAAATATCAGGCATTTTTCTTGCCAGGTTTGCCAGAAAAGAGCTCATTTAAAAATGCCAAGACATCATAGAAATTGTGCGCTTCAAAACGCATTTATTGGTGAAAACTGTAAAGCGAATTGCAATATTGAGTCCAAGCCATTATTATATATGGAAAATACGAAGCAACTAAGGCAAGAAGCTCGAAGCGACACAAGGACCATGCGACTGAAGAGGGATGAATGAGTTTCTGTAACAAATTAGCGACAATTAACGCCCGAATGCTGCTGTAGACAAATTAGTGAAGGCTGTGGTAACCGAATTTTGCGTTATTTAACAAATCGAGAAAATTTCTGACTTGCAGTTTTAAAGAAAAAAAACGTTAATGAAAAATTTTTTTGCGCAACGCAAGTTTATCATGAACACAGCGCTTTTTTTTTCTCTTTCCAAAAATGCTTTTTACAGAATCCATGGTGATAACAGAGAATCTTTTTAACGAATGCTAAAATTTTACCCTAGCTTGGTGCAAATTGCACGATAACCTTAAACCAGAGGTATAAGAACGCGTCGCCTTTTGACTGCTGCGCATTGCTAAAGAGTGCATGTGGTGCTATACATAGTGATTTTCAAAGGGCGCTCGAACATACAGTGAAGAAGGCATAAGAGCGACCTCCAAAAAGTTCTCGTACACAAGATCTTACGCCCCTTAGTTTTGAATCATTTACTAGTGATGTAAGTTAGAGTACATTCACATGAACTGAATGCTCAATGCCAGTTACTTTCTCAACAAAACGTCGTTTTATGCATTGAAGTACAAAAGTAACTGGAACGCCGATGCATTTCTCCGTAAAGTTCGGGAATTAATATATTGGAACTGGTGTCATCCTAAAAATTTGTTCAAAGTGGATCCGCCTTGTGAACTCCACGTCTTGAATTTCTAGGTAATAATATGAGTAATTAGTGGGTATAAGGAATGAGTAGTAAGGCAATTAGTGAACTCTTGGTAATTAGGCGATTATGCATTTGAATTTTTTGTGCAAGTAATGTCCGCCACTTCGAGTAGACCAGCTCATGAATTGGAATTGTGCTATCTGCTAAAAGCAATCCTTAAAAGCTTCTGAAAGTGTTCCCTCAAACACCCGATATATCGTTCTACAACGAGTTTATAAAATGAAAGTTTAATGTTTAATTACAAAATTGGCACCTTGTAGTTGGTAAAATTTCACTTTTTTATTTAATGCCAACAATTTTAAACACTTTTACTGCATTGATTACCAACAAGAGAATTTCTCCATCAGCAAGAACCTCAATTTTAGCTCTTGCGGCAGAACTGCCTCTTAAACCGACTCACATCCCCTGTAAGCGCAAGTCATTCACATGTAGGCCGTTTTGCTATGGCGCTTCCTCCTGTATCTTGGGTCAAATTAGAAAGTGTGGTCAAGTTACCTATAGGAGGAGTCGGTAACAATCACTACCCACAAAATTTCAATCATTTCGCTATAAATCAAAGTGAATAATCAGGTCTGTAGCAGTGCTACCTATAAAATTAGCGATATCTCACGCACAGGTAATTTCCTAAATAAATTGCGGCAAGATAGAAAGATAGGCAAGTTGGAATACATGCACTCTTAAACTCAGCGCGGAACATGAAGGCAACACAAAGAGATCAACGCAGGACAAGCACTGTTCTAACGACAGAGTATGGTGTTTATGCGTGTGTGGATTGTTCTTTATAAACTTCAGTTGTTAGTGAGCGCTTGTGTCTTTCTCTTCGCGTTGCAGTCACTTTTCGCGCTGATTTAACGCACGTTACTAAATGAAAACTTTGAGAGAGGCAAAGATTGCTAATATTCTACTGTCTGCATTGCGCTAGGAAAATCTGCAGACGTATGTAGTCGTTATGATCGAACAAACTCTGCTCTTTGGGATACTGAGTGTAAAAATACATTTAACATGACAGTTTTCTATCTTGACTAAAGCGATTAATTGTGCAGTTTGCTGTTCCTTTACTATAGTAATGCGGTGTAGTGTACTTCATTCGTGTTGTTACCACACTATGTGAAGGCCACGCATAGTTAGGACTCCGGAATAGCAGCGTGAATACGATGAGCGGCGACGCGAACACAAACGTCATCATGCACAACGGCGTCGTGCTCAGGCTAGGCAGGATGCAGGGGTTCTTGCCCGAAGCAACCCACGCTTCGCATATGGCGTTCCTTAAAATAGCGCTCTCCCGACTAGCGCTCTCCCGTCTGCCCGAAGGTAGCAGCAGCTACAACTGCTCTTCGTAAGCGGGTGAACAAACCGTACAAGCTAAAAGTGCCCCATTCGTCACCGAAAGGCTACACATCAGGCCAAATGACACAAAAAGGACAGCGGTCACAGGAAGAAACTTTTCCGCCTCTCGAGAGCAGCAAACAAACTCGCTTGCCGCAGACGCACACACGTTGGCCGACACAACCTCAAACGCAGGCAGCGTCCCCTTCCACATACTCGGCGAAGTGGAAAACGCGCCGTCTCTACATAATGCCTCGCCTGCACCGCAAACGCATCGAAGCGTACTGCAAGATTTAGCAGAACTACGAAACACGTAAAACAAATATCTACACATTATCAGTGAGCAGCAGAAAACTATAGACGAACTGAAAACAGTCATTCTTCAATTAAAGGAACAAAACACTGACAGAGATGCCCAAGCCTTATGTCAGAGACCAATCCACCCCGAGCATGAGCAGTACGAATGCCGTTTCGAACAGTTCGTTGCACAACTGCAACACATGCAGCACATTATTCAGACACTCAAACCTAAGGCGTCGCTCAAACGCAACAAACGCAGTAGGCCAGCAGCCACTGTCGAGCAAGAAGCAGTAAAAGGTTCAGATTCATACCTCTGATAATCCAGTGGAATGCACGAAGCCTTTCCAACAAGGTCGACGACCTGCACTATCTCATCATTTCCCTCGGAAAAAAAAACCAATGGTAATTGCATACAGGAACCAGAAAAGTAAAGCCATATACCGGCATCTGCTTGCGTTTCATCAGGTCAATGTGTTACGTATACGAAAAAAAAAGCCTCCCGGCAGTCCACAATCCACTATCTGCAGATTAGTTCTCGTGAATTCACAAAAGTACCAAAATTGAGGGCGAAACATACAAAATAACAAACTGCTACAGCCCTCCAAAATAAAGTAATGTGGAAATTCCGTTTTTTGAAATGGACACCAAAAGGCCAGCTTTAATTCTGGGAGATTTCAACGCACCTAGCGTCTTCTGGGGATACAAACAGGAATTTTTCAAAGGGAAGCAACTCAGGGAAGCCACGGAAGAAGCCGGCTTTACTCTCCTTAACACACCAGACCAGCATACAAGTATTCGAGGAGTAAGACAGAATAACACATCGCCACACCTTACGTGGGATAGGCACGTACCAAAAGGCACACACTGGGACCCATGGCCCGATAACATCGGCAGTGACCACCTGCCTATTGTGATTACCTGGGGTGAAATTTCTTTCTCAGGCAACTGAAGGTTCATTCATCGACTGGGACAAGTATAGATCCTACATGGACGGATGCCCACAAGCTCTCACCCTGCAGGAACTTACAGAACACGTACGAGAAGCAACGCCAAAGGCCAGCACAATCTACAAGAAGGCAACTCAGAAACCTGTGCCCGACAGGCAGCTCCTTAAATTATGGGAGGCACGCATAGATGCACTGCATACATACAGGAGAGAAAAATCAACTCTTAATCGTCTGAAGTTTAAGCTCCTCACAAGACAACCATCGAAGTACGCGTGCAAGTTACGCAGGCAGCAGTGGCAGGCCTGCTGCAACCAGTTACACGGCCGGATGAATAATCAAAGGTTATCGAACATTGTGAAATCATTGGAAGGCTGCAGTAAAACTCGAACAGCCGCTGAAAATCATTACTTGGCGTCTAAATCTACAGCACGTGCCACTGCCGATACTTGTGCCAACACATTTTTTCCGCAACCGGTCAATGATCCGGAATATCCAGAATGGCCTGAGGAAAAATACAGCAATGAAGCAAAGGACGCTCCTTTCACGATTCAAGAGCTTATGACAGCACTTAAGGAGTCAAACAGTAAAACAGCACCGGGTCCAGATATGGTATACGTTGAAACAATTGCAGCAGCTCACAGAAGATCAACTGACTCCAATTCTTGCCATCATTAACTATGCCTTGGAAGAGGGGGCACTTCCTGCAGAGTGGAAACATTCCTCTGTAATACCACTCCCAAAACCAAACAAACCTGCAACAAGTGCCAGTAGCCTCCGTCCCATATCATTAACTTCCGTTATCGGCAAGGTGATGGAACGCATGGTTAACAAACGCCTCTCATGGATGTTGGAACATGGGGAATAATATCATTGGACCCAAATTGGCTTTAGGCCCCACTTTTCTACGCAGGACACACTTCTGTGCTTGCACTCTGATGTTCTAAAGGACACCTCACTATATTGGGCGAGCAGTATTGTAGGCATAGACGTAAAGAAGGCCTTTTACGCGGTGCCCCATGACACTATACTCCGAGAGCTGTTTGGACTACCTGTAGGCAGAAGGCTGCACAATTATGTTCGAAGCTTTCTGCAGAAGAGAACGTTTGCTGTAAAAATAGGTTCATTTACCAGTAAACCGTATTCTAATAAAATAGGAGTTCCGCAGGGAGCTGTCATCTCCCCAACGTTCTTTAATATAACAATGCGTCCACTTGCGTATCCTCTAAAAGGGGTACACTCCATCTCGGCGGGAATCTACGCTGACGCTATTACAATATGGTCTAACTCACGAGATATCCCTCTGCAACAACAGCAGCTCCAGAAAGGGTTAAACGCTTATCACCAATTTCCTTGACAGACAGGGTCTCGAACTTTCACCTGAAAAAAACTGGTGAAACTTACGCAGTACCTCAAAAGCTTATCCAAAGAAGAAGAAATCATCTACATGGATGCCTCCTGCACTCTGGAAGGGTACAACACTGCGGCGTTTGTGAACTTCAGAACAGGTGAAGCATCCTCATTCATTATCACACAACCATGCTTGCTGCCCGAAGCAGCCGAAAGGTACGCTATTGCGGAAGCATTAGCTTATTACACTCAAACAGGCTCCTCGTCAAAAGCTATGCCTGTCTTCACAGACTCTCAACAAGTAATGCAAACACTCTAAACACGAAGGAAGTTACCGGCATACGCCAGGTTCATCCTCAGCCAAGCCTCCCGACTACAAAATCGATCTATCAGAGTAAGAATTCATTGGATTCCTGGACACACCAATATTCTGGACAACGAGCTAGTTCATCAGCGAGCCCTGCAGCATCAAAGCAAGGAACAACTCGGGGATGACAGTTCGAAGCAGTCCGAAACGTCCATCCAAGGCGACGCTTATGAAGCCAACTATAGAGCGAAAGTGCACCACCAGCGAGAATTAATAGCTAAGTTAGCAGACGCAACAAAACACACAACCCTACCCCTAAGGTCCACCCGCCTCTACGAGGTCATACTAAGAAGGCTACAAACTGCAAGCTTCGCGACAATCCCAGTACTTTACCAGATGTACCCGACTAAATACCCCGACCCAAATAGAGCCTACTGCCAAGCCCCTGCAACCACGGATCATATCCTCTGGGTATGCCCAATTCAGAACTCAAGCCGAGCCGCTTTTCTAACAAGAGCCCAAACTTGCAATGATGCTACCAACTATGCTACCAAACCTACAGCAAAACATGCAGGAAACGACCCACTGGATACTCGAAGATCCGCTCATCAGAGCCAGGCTGAACATATGGCCCAAAGCCTTGTGCACTGTGGCCATCCCCTGCCCATCCCCTACAAGCTCACCCGCTTAAGGAATACACCTTTGTTTACAAGTGTGTTTTTTACCATAGTGATGACGCCTATAAGCGCTGTATATAATCTAATAAAGTATTATTCAATTCAATTCAATTTGCGCATAGCGTTCACCGCAAGCATGTCCCCATAGAGATTATGGTTGCTTAAGCAGCATTTCCCGGCTAGCAGCTACTGTAGCATACCATACAGGGAGCGACGTACCTACACTTTCGTATGTAAAAGAAGAACCCGCCTAGCAACTGATTTATGTTGTGACAGTGCTATGGGAAGGCCACGCATAGTGAAGACTCCTGAAGAGCTGCGTGAATACGAGGCGCGGCAAAAGTATGGTTAAGTGCATTTCTCTTGTCTCTGGTCCACTCTTTGTAGGTGCACAAATTAGCCGTCTGGTCCATTCTTTGTAGGTGCATAAATTAGCCGCGCGCTAGTCAAGTCGCTGGCAGCTGCAACGTTCAAAGCTAATAATTAGGTAAAGTGCATGTGAATGTCGCCATGCAAATAATTTCAAGCTACGTCACAACAGGTAATCATTATTCTAGTTGTTAACAGCTTCGCTGTCCAACCACCTTCACAGCTGGTATTGGAGACCAATCTTTTTCTCTTAACTCCTCCATATGTATTTACAGAAACACAATAAGCAAATTTCTAACAAACTACAAACCAAATCACTATTATTATAGCTCATGATCATCAGACCAGATTTATGTCTGGTTGTCGCCACTTTCTGATTTGAGGTCTGTTTTTCTCTTTTTTGCTGGTCAGTGCTCGTTGTATATGAAGTTTATTTTTGTGATCTTGGCGATATGCTCCGTATACATTGCTGCACGTGACATTTATTTTAGTCGAAAGTTAGCGCCTTTTCCTGTCCTTTTTTACCCCCATGTAGTGTTTCCTTGCGCTGTGCAGTCATAATGAATAAAATTTTGTCCACTGCTAGACGTAAGCTTCTCCGACATGTCTACAATTGCGCTAGGTGATTCAAAGTTGAGCCTGCAAATTTTCCAAGTTCTTCGTACCACGCAATTCTCTGTCGACCTCGAAAGCGCTTGTCTTCCATTGGCAGCCATTCTTTAACTCGAGTAGTCCGCCGGTTATTTGGAGTGAGCAAGTTTCTGCAGCATATATTATAAAAGACAGAGTGCAATGATTATACACTACTATTCTCAAGGTTCATGGTAATTTGCTGATCTAGAGGTTCATTGTCACTCAGTAAATCTTGATTTTTAGCCAGCTCCATTTTTTCCCTATAATCTCAGCTAAAATATTGGCTTCCCCTGTTTGCTGTCTATTCAACACCGCCATGTTCCTGGCTGTTTGTGCCATATATTTTTCGTTCAATTGCTCGTTCCGCGGTCCTGAACTCCTCCTCAAGCTTGTTTGCTTAACTGCAGGTTTCCGTCGCATATATTAGAAAAGACAAAGTGCAATGATTATGCACTATTATTCTCAAGAATCGCGCTACGCTGCTGGTCACTCATTGTCACTCAATAAATCTTGTTCTTTAGCCTGCCTATTTAACATTAGTTTTGCCTTTTGCATATAATTCTTCAATTTCTCTATTACAGTTTCTCGGATAGGGTCCTCAATCATTTGCTGCAATTCATTCTCATCATTGCTGAACAGGACAATGCCACTTGCAAACGGTATACGTTGCGGAGATATTCGCAGTTAATTGACCCACATCTTAATCACCTGTGAATAATGGACCTGAAGAGAAGTATTCTTTAAGCTGTAACTTGCACGTAGTACCTTAGAACTTGGCGGAGTCGGTAACTAGCGGGGGAAAAAAGCGAAGAAGGCGAGCCGACGGCACGTGACACGAGCATGAACAGGATCACGAGAACAGAGAAAAGAGAACGCAGAAGCTAGACTGCGTGGCCAACGTGCGGGGAGCGCGAGCTTTGAAGCCACCGGAATCGCAGAACCAGTGCGCTGTCCTGGTCAAAGAGCTCTTACCGCCGTTCCTGCCGAGGGCTTGAGACCATAGACGGCCGGCCGGTGCAGCTGCTGAGGGGCATCCACTGTGACGACGTTGTTCAGGCCAGTCCTGCAACTCGGGGAGAGACCTGCTGAGCGGTGCCAGTGGGGCAAGTCTTAGGACCCGGAGGCAGGCTGTGGGGCCTGTCTCCGGGTCCTCGTAAACGTGAAGGGTAGCTGTGGTGTTGCAGCCTACGGGCCGACGAAGAAGAAATCTAACCAGCCGTAACCTAACGAATGATGCCAGTTTATTTTCTGACACACAAATATATACATAGGAACAACAACACCACAGACGTTAACAGGGTTTCCAGACAGGATACCTGAACACAGAGTACGGTTTCAGTATCCAGACAGGATACCGAAACCAAAACCAAAACAAACGACACAACATATCCCTCCCCCTTAACCTTTCAAGGTTTTAGTAAGCTGTTAGTGGGTTAGTATTGCAAGGTGGCTTTTACATTAATAACTCGGTCTCATAATGGAAACATAATGAAATAAAAAGAAACTGACCGGTCAACCGCAGCAACTAAAATTCTGTATGAAACACTTCACAACTCCATTCCCTACCCCAAAAGTTCTCTGTACAAAATGTTTAAAACAACACAGGCCTTACGAGAAAAACAAAAATAATAGAGTTTTCACACATAGTTGCCGTTACGTTTCGGAGGTTGTCTTGCCCGTGGCGATTGGACGCGAACAGGAGCCGGACCCGGTTGCGGTTCAGGGGGGCCCAGGCTGGGAGTAGCGCGGTTGGCCACATCAGCAAGAAGAGGCGCACCTGCTTGTGGCTCAGGCGTGTCTACAGAGTCGAGAGCAGCACGGGTGGCCACAGGAGCAGGCAGAGACGGAGCCGCCGCTTGAAATGCCTCAGGAGCAGCAGGTAGCTCTGAGTTCCCCGGGGACGGGAACCTCGATGTGTTAGCCTCTGGCGCGTTCCAGGTCTCCTCTGACCGCAGAGCACGGGGACCCGAAGGGACTTTGGCAAACTTGGATGCATTCCAGGTCCTGCCATCATCGAGGCGGAAAGAGGACTGTCTGCGCTATCCCAGCACTTTGCAGGAACTGCCAAACGAGGAGTCTCCCTTAAAGATGACGGAGGCTTCCTCACCCGGACGAAATCGCTGACTGCGATGTTGGTCTTCTTCGCGACTCGACGAAGATCTGTCCACTTCTTGCTGCTCTCTTGCTTATGCTTCACCCGACGACGCAGTTGATGGAGCTCGGTAGCTGGGTCCTTGAAGAAGGAAGACGACGGGCGCCCAACGAGGCCCAGACATGTTCTGGGCAGCCTTCTATGCAGAAACAAAGCCGGGGTGACTCTCGTGGTCGCATGGGGTGTGCACCGGTAGATGCCAAGGTATTCTATGACCGCTGGGTGAAGTGCCCGATGTTCCAGCAACGCTGTCTGCACGAAGTTCTTGAAAACACGGTTGAATCGTTGTACAAGTCCATTCGCCTGGGGGTAGTAAACCGAAGACTGGTTGAATTCTAGGAAACAAAACTGAGGGCCATTGTCGCACACAATCTCGTCGGTGTAGCACTCTCGAGAAAATACTGAGAGCAGAAAGATTGTCACTGTGCGCGTCAAAACCTCGCTGCAAAACTGCACTTCAGGCCACTTGGAGAAATAGTCTCTGAGGGTGATAGCGAACTTACAATCGTGCGGCGCTCTTTCCATGGGACCAACGGCGTCGATAGCGACCTTCTGCCATGGGCGCTCTGGCAGGGGCGCAGGTTATAGCGAAGTTACTGCGGTCTTGGCACTCTTGTCTGCAGCCTGACAGACTGTGTAGTTGTGGGTGGCAATTCCCACTTGCTTGTCAATGCCAGGCCACCAAAAACGTTCTCGTAGTCACGTCTTGGTGCAAACTATCCCAGGGTGGGCTTCGTACGTAGTGGAAATGACCTGTGGACTAAAGGAAGGAGGAACTACGAGCCATTGCCCACGCAAAAACAGGTCGTCAACCACAGACGCGCACGGTGAATAATGGCTGAAGTTCACCCGGGATGGACTTATGGAAAAGCCGAGATGATGCGACGTAAGCCCTAACTTGCTCCAAGGTTGCATCTTCACGCAGGAACTTCTGGAACTGTTCTTCAGTGGGGCAAGGTGGAGCAATGAGAGACACGACCTCTTCGTTGAACGAAGCATCTTCCTGCGAAACAGACACTGGAAGGTGGGGCAGTGCATCCGCGACTTGATTCTCTGACCCCTTGTGGTATTCCACCGTATAATTGTAGCGCAGAAGACGCTCTCACCAGCGTGTGATGCGAAGGGAGCGTCTTCCGGAGCCTTGAGGCGACAGAAGGGAGACCAAGGCTTGGTGGTCCATACAAAGTGTGAAGCGCCATCCCCAGAGGTATGTGTGCCAACGCTCGCAGGCCCAGACACATGCGAGTGCTTCTCGTTCACCAACTGCATACTTCCTCTATGTGTAATCATAGAGGCACTGAGGCATTCAGTCATAGAGGCATTGCGTAATCAAGTAGTACTTGATGCATACGTGCATATCTTGGGAAATATCTACAAAGATTCCACAGCTACACTGGTTCTCCACAAGAAAAGTAGAAAATTACCTACCAGGAAAGGGTTCAGGCAAGGAGACACAATCTTTCCCATGCTATTCACTGCATGCTTAGAAGAAGTATTCAAGCTCTTATACTGGGAAGGCTTAGGAGTGAGGATCAACGGCGAATATCTCAGCAACCTCCGATTTGCAGATGACATTGTCCTATTCAGCAACAATGGAGACGAATTACAGCAAATGATTGAGGACCCTAATCAAGAAAGTGTAAGAATTGGGTTGAAGATGAATATGCAGAAAGCAAAGATAATGTTAAATAGTGTGGCAAGGGAACAAGAATTCAGGGTCGCCAGTTAGCCTCTGGAGTCTGTAAAGGCGTACTTTTATCTAGGTCAAGTAATCACAGGGGGTCCTGATCATGAGAAGGAAATTTATAGCAGAAAAAAATTGGGTTAGGGTGCACACGGCAGGCATTGCCAAATGCTAACTGGGAGCTTAGCGCTGTCGTTGAAAAGAAAAATGTACAATCATTGCATTGTACCGGTGCTAACGCATGGGGCAGAAACTTGGAGGTTAACAAAGAAGCTCGAGAACGAGTTAAGGATTGCACAAATAGTTATGGAAAGAAATATGTTTGGCCTAACGGTAAGACACATGAAGTCAGCCGTGTGGTTCTCAGAGCAAACTGGGATTGCCAATATTCTAATGGGCATTAGGAGAAAAAATGTAGCTGGGTAGGCTATGTATTGCGTAGGATGGATAACCGGTGGACCATTAGACTTAGAGAATGGGTACTGACAGAAGGCAAGCGCAGTCGAGACAGACAGACAGACAAAGAACTTTTATTCAGGTCCTGAGGAACTGCGTTTGGACGCCCCCTTTCAGGGGGAGTCGGTAGCAGTCACGGGCCGCTCCCACGCAGGGACTGGAAGACCGTGGCCCTCCGCCCTCTCGCAGGCCCTCTGGACAGCCCGAAGTTGAAGCGAGAGGTCGCCGCTTTTAAGGGCTTCCTCCCAGACCTCTTCGTTGTTGAACTCTGTGTCGCGTAACGCGGGACATTGCCAGAGCATGTGAGCTAATGAGCAGTACGCCTCTCCGCAGTCCGGACATTGCGGTTCGATGTTGGGCGAGAAGTGACTAAATCTGCCCCTCGAAGGGAAAGACCCCGTTTGGAGCATCCTAAAGGCCGTCGATTGCGATCGAGTGAGTCTAGGGTGAGGAGGTGGAAAAGCCCTCCACGAAAGATGATAATGAGTCAAGATCTCGTGGAAAGTGAGGAGCGAGTCCCTGTACCTCCCGGCGTCCCCGCCTTCGAATCCGCCGGCACCGCCGCGGTGAGCGAAACCTCGCGCACGGTCATGGGCAAATTCATTGGCGTTGGGAACATCGGGATGTACGTTGGCCCCCATGTGGGCCGGGAACCATTTTATAGTGTGAAACCCGGCAGCCCCCTCGCTGCCGAGGATGGCCGCTGCTTCCCGCGAGATCGAGCCCGAAGCGAAAGCCCTAGCTGCGGACCGCGAGTCCGTGAATATATTTGGACGCGACGGGTCCTTCATTGCTATAGCGATGGCCATTTGCTCAGCCACCGTTGCCGAAACATTTCGAACCGAGGCAGAACATAGGAGTTTGCCAGTATGGTCGACAGAAACCACTGCGAAGCAATCGGAACGCTCGTACTGGGCTGCATCGACAAAGGCTGCGAGATCCCCACTATCTGCAACCGATTTTAATAATGAACGGGCCCGAGCTATGCGGCGCCCTACATTGTATTGCGGGTGGACATTTCTTGGAAGTGGAGCTACCGTAAACGTACCTCTGATTGAGGATGGTAGAGTCACTTTACGCTGGTTAGTCTCCGTAAGACCGCAGCCTATGGATTCCAGGATGCGCCTACCAGACCGCGAGGACGATAGACGCACGACCTGAGCCATCTGCTGGGCCTCGATCACCTCCGCGAGTGAGTTATGCATGCCTAATTGTATGAGCTTCTCGGTGCTGGTGGTGATAGGCAAGCCTAGAACTCGCTTTATACTTTTGCGCATTAGTGCATCGATTTTCGCCTCTTCCCTTTTGGACCAGTGCAGCGCCGAAGCGACGTAATTAATGTGGCTCATGAGAAACGCATGGTAGAGCCGTAGGAGATTGCTCTCGCTCAGCCCTCCCGTGCGGTTCGAGACCCTGAGGATGAGCCTAAGCATGTTCTCCGTCTTGGAGGTGATGCGGGCTATTGTCTGTGAGTTGCCCCCTTTGGACTCCAATAGGAGTCCGAGGATCCTGATGGAGTCTACCCTGGGGATCATCAGCCCATCCCGTGTGTATAGAGCTATGGGAATCTGCTCTAAAGGAGTGAAGTTCCTCACCCCTTGTCGTGTGGGTCTGTACAGTAATAACTCGGACTTAGCCGGTGACAGGCTCAGGCCCGAACCGACTAGAAAGTTCTCCGTGATGTCTAGTGCCTGTTGAAGCGCCTGCTCTACCCCGGCGTCGGACCCTCCCATGCACCACACGGTGATATCGTCCGCGTAGAGAGCATGGTTAGTCCCGCGCACCATGGGGAGTCGCTCCGAGAGGCCTTCATGGCAATATTGAAAAGTAGAGGAGATATGACTGCCCCCTGAGGGGTGCCTCTCGCTCCCAAGGTAAATTCCTCGGATTTGACTTGACTGATCTTGATGGTAGCCCTGCGATCCCTCAGAAAGGAGCTAACGTACGCGTGGAAACGTTGTCCCAGCCCCATATCCGAGACCGCCTCAAGCACAAACTTGTGCGAGATATTGTCAAAAGCTTTGGCCAGGTCTAGAGCTAGTATGCCTCTAGTATCCCTGGTGTAGTTGTCAATAATCTGTCTCTTGATAAGGAGCATGACATCCTGTGTGGATAGTGCAGGTCTAAATCCCACCATATTGTGTGGAAATAGCTCTTTGCACTCTATGTACCGGGATACCCGATTGTGAATCGCATGTTCAGCCACCTTGCCCACGCAGGACGTAAGCGAGATGGGCCGCATGTTCTCCGGCGCTAGAGGTTTACCTGGCTTTGGGATGAGCACAACCGAGGCCGTCTTCCAGGATTCGGGGACCAGCCCCGTCTCCCAGATTTTATTGACTTCCTCAGTGAGCTTTTCGATGGATTTACCGTCCAAGTTGCGTAAGAGCTTATTTGAGATTCCATCCGGGCCCGGTGCAGAGCGCCCGTTGAGCTCATGGAGGACCTCCAGAATTTCGGGTTCCGTAAAAGGTGCGTCCAGCTCCTCAACCGGTCCCCCTCGGTAACGAGGATAGCCCGCATCCCCGGAAGGGCCCAGCGGAAGATATCTGTCCGCTAACTCCTGCAGGAGGGCCTTTTCGGACACCCCCTTCGCCTTTTGGCTATGAACGATTCTGTCAATAGCCAATCTCTGATTTCCCTTGGACTGCGACTCATCAAGTAATTGTTTGAGGAGGTTCCACTTGCCTCCCACTCTCATCTGTCCGTCAACCGAAGAACATACTTCGTTCCACTGCTGTTTCGACAGTTCAATAGAGTATGCTTCAATCTCGCGATTCAGCTGCGCAATTTTCTTTCGAAGCCTGCGATTTAATCTTTGCGTCCTCCATCGGGCTAGGATGGAATTCTTGGCCTCTAAGAGGTGCGCGAGACGCGCATCCATCCGATCAACCCTCAGGTCCGTTTTGACAACCTTGGTCGCAGCATTAGCATCCTCCTTGAGCCTTGCAAAGAGGCTGTCTAAGCTGTCATATTCATCCTGGTCCTCCTTTCGCAATTTCCGAAAGGCATCCCAGTCCGTCACTTTAAATTCTTTTAGGGGAGCTGCATTGACTGCTAGGGTAATAGCCAATATGAAGTGGTCGCTACCTAGGTTCTCTTGTAAATTTTGCCACCTTGCCCCTGGGACGTTCTTGACGAACGCCAAGTCCGGAGTTGTGTCTCGAGCCACCGACGTGCCAGTTCTCGTTGGGTATTGCGGATCCGTAATAAGTTCTAGCGAACAGTCCGATACCGCCTTTAGGAGATTTTTACCCTTGGGGGATTGCCTATGGTAGCCCCAAGCGTCGTGCGGAGCATTAAAGTCTCCCGCTACCACGATGGGGGCTCCCTTGGCTAGAGCCACCGCTTTTTCCATGATAGAAGCGAACGCCTGCCGGTTGTCCGACGGCGAGCTGTAGACATTCAGGATGAAAACGCTGTTTTTGAGCCAGCTGTTGGGGATGATTTCGACCATAATCACCTCCGCCCTGGTTTTGCCCAGTTGTAATATGTGTTCCTGAAAGGAGCATTTTCTTGCGACCAAGGTTGCCAAACCACGCTTCCCCTCCTCACGCACCGAGACTACTCGATAGCCCGGGAAGGTTAGCGCATTACCTAGAGTTTCCTGTAATATAATTACGTGCGGTTTGACCGCCTGAGAAGCAACAAACTGCTGCAGCGGAGCCCTGCGCCTTTTGAAACTAGCGCAGTTCCACTGCCACATGACCAGCTGATTATTGTTGACCGCCATGATTACTGTTCTCAATTAGCCACTCCCTTATGGGGATCACTGCTACAGCGCCTGAAGGTGACTGTGCAATGCTCGGGCCTTTCGGAGGCGAGCGTGCCGTAGCTAGCGCTGCCTGCGTACTTTCAAGAGATGGCACTCTTTTAAGTAGGGTAGTCATGCTATCAGCAAGTTGTTTAATCGATTGCTGCATGCTTTCCAGTGCCTTGGTGTTGGACTCGGTCTCCATAGAGTCCCACTCCCGTTGCGGGGGCGAGGCCCTACGTTTACCCGAGCGCGCCTGTGCCTCCCCTGGCGGGGGCGTTTGCTGTCTCTCGCCCTGCGAGGAGTAAGATTTGCGGAACGACTCGAAGTCAGCCCTCATCTGTTGAAGCTCGGCCTTCAGGCGAGCATTCTCTTGGATCAACATAGCTACCCTGGGGTCTTCCCTATGCTCAGGCAATGCTACCTGCGTTACCTTTCGTGGCGGCGCCGCTGGCTTCGGCTTGGCACGATCCGCCCAGGTTGGCTCTTTCTGGATCCGCACCCGGGAGTGAGAGCGCCCTCTGGAGCGAGAGCGAGAGCTGCGCCGGCGGCCAGCGGGCGTGACGGAGCGCCCCCACCTGGGAGCACTTGCCACGCTGGAATCACGTGGCCGACCCTCCTGGGCCAGTTGTTGCTGAGTCTTTTTGGCGCGCTTTCGGCGCCGTCTTCTCCGTCGCACGACGTAAGGGACTTGAAAGCGTTCTTTACACGTTCTGTCCGCCATGGGATGTGGCCCTCCGCAAAGGGCACATTTCGGTGAGCACTGGTGATCTTCGGGTGGGGAGGCGAGTCCACAGCCTCTGCACACCCTCTTGTTTGGGTTGGGGCAAACATCGGCCCTGTGGCCTAGGCCTCCACACGTGAAACACACGTCGGTTTGGCGCTTGTAGAGTGTGCAGCGTAGCAAGCTGACGCCGCACATGACGTAGTTTGGCACCTGCATGCCGCCGAAAAGCACTACCACCGTCGTGGTGTTCTTGATCCTTTTGGCTTCTAGGGCCTTTGGATTTCGGTGGTTGACAATCATCGTGTAGAGCTGGGCCTCGCTGATGTCGGTGTCCACGCCTCGTATGACTCCTTTACAGGTGTTATCGGGGGCCGCCATATATGCCGCCACCTTGTATGATCCTTCGCTTAGTCGAATCTGTTGGATCCCTCCGTAGGCATTTGCATTCTTCTTCGCCGGAGTGGAAACGACGAGAATGTTCTGGGCAACGTTAGGGCAAACGATGTCACCCTCTGTCTCTGCCGGGGCTAGAGCAGCCGCCATTGCAAGAGCTTGTGCGAGCCTAATTTGGCTTGTTTTTCTGATGTCAAGTCCATCCCTCGGCCTGACGATAATTCGTATGTGGTCCCTCGGTAGCCGGGGGAGCCTCGATGCGGCTGCGAGGCGCTTCATCGCGCCTTGCGGGGCTGCCGTGCGGCGGCCTCCCTTCGAGCCCACGTGCGATGCGTTGCCCGCCGAAACTAGTGTTTCTACACGAGCTTTCTTGTTCCTGCCCAGCGCTGTCGTCCAACCAGGGCTATTCGCTTCTTCGCGAGAGATATCCTCTCCCTCCACCATCTCTACTTCGGGCATGTTGCCCCTCTTCGTCGAGGTAGGCCTAAGCCTACCCGCGCCTCGCCGGCGTGGTCCACACGAAAAGTTCCAATAATTTGGCAAAACGATCACTCACCGAAAAAGGTCCGGTATCGACGTGATCCCCTGAAGTTACTGCGTCGAATGATGCACAGCTTGGCCACGGGAACCACAAAAATCCGACCGAAAACATTTAAATGAGCCGGAGCCGATCTGTCCACATCCGCACTGGTCGGCGCCTTCTTCTTCTTCCGCAGTCTTCCGCCTTCTTCTTCGAGAACTGCAGAAAAGTAGGTGGGGTGAAGAAGTTAGGAAATTTGCAGGCGCAAGTTTTAATCAGCTAGCGCAAGACAAGGGTAATTGAAGGTTGCAAGGAGAGGCCTTCATCCTGCAGTGAACATACAGGAATAGGCTGATGATGATGATGTTCCGAAAAATGCAACAGAAGTGAACATCTATTTCACCAAACAATCTTGAAAATTATGATGATAGATCTCACCCGGTGTACAAAGCGAGAATCTGTGCTGGATGCTAGTTTCTTCTTTATCGCTTCCACTTCCGATATTACAGTGAAGTACAATGCACGGGTGATGAAACGGCGAGCCATGTATGAAATTCCAGTTATTCGTCACAGTTGCATTTCTTTCTTTTTTCGCATGCGGGCATAGAGAAATTTGTAGATAATCGCGTGGGAAAGAAATGCCTCAACAGTTCAAATCATGCAAACAACTGTAAAAATGCGTTTCACAGCTTCGAAAAACAAAAGCCTGCAACAGTTTTCCTGCGAGCTGATCTGCGCTTCCACTTTCGTTCATTGGTAAGGCTTGATTGCCATCACAGAAGGACGATTTTCCGAAAACGCACACTGGCAGCGGCTTACTGACATCGTATCATTGGCTGTATGCGATTGATGAGTTCAGATGCAAGCACGAATAGGATAGAGCACTTGCAATAAGTGGTTCTTATGGCTGTTCTCCCTTAGTTCTCATGACTCAGAACTAAGGGAGCGTGGTGGGGCATCCCATGAGGGGTCGGTGATTAGTTGGGTTTTATAGAGGATACGGCTGTGTCACACAAAAGCAACGTAGCTTGACAGAGATAATGATTTGTCTTCAAATATATTTAATCAAGATAGAAAAATAGATAGATGAAGGACTCCTAACGTTGTGCTGCATGAGCTCAATGAAGACAATTTATGCTATGTTCAATGTGTGTGCAAACACGATGAGCTAGACGATGAGGCAGTTGTCAGCTAGGAAAGCATGACTTGAATCCGCGGTAAATGCAAACACATGCGTTCTTGAAAAGTAAAGAAAGCATGCGTAGTTGATTCTACGTGTTTAGGGTCCATGTGCTGGTGTAGTAAGGGTAATTGCTGTAAATTAATCAAGTCGCACGATCCTGAATTGTCTCGAGAGTTATCCCTACATCAACTTTCTTGATTTACGCAATTTCGAGATGCAAATTGTTACTCTGGACAGCAAAATTCTGAAAAGTTATTGTGATATTTTGTTACGAACACTGTTGTAAGGGGGGTAGGAGCTTGGTCAAGCTATGATTCATTACCGTTTTTTCCTGCCTCTTTTTTCGTTGTTTTTAGCTCACATCAGGGGGGAAATTGATTGGTGATTGATTTGAAAAGGTAAGGCATCAAACACAGCAGTGATACATTGCAATTTCGACAGTAACAGAGCAATATAAATAAGGAATATGTGGATAATTCAAAGACTAAGTTTAAGTGAATGTAACGCTCTTCCTGTCTAGCAGTTTCTAATGTCACTAATATGACGGGTCCGAATAACCTCGAGAACAGGTGAACACCAGAAAGTTTTAATAAAACAGCAAGTGCTAATGAATATCATTCTATTGTTTATGTTCACTGCAGGACATAGGCTTCACCCACCTCCCATTACATCTGTATTGTACCAGCTGACGGCCATCATACGCCTTGCAACGTTCCTAATTTCATCCCAACAGCTAGTTCACTGCTGTCCCCGACTACGCCTTTCTTTTCTTGGCACCCATTTTTTAACTGTTTTTACCGACAGTTACATGGCCCCAGTTCCATTCCTGTAATCGTTTCTGTCTAGTACTCTCTTAAAAATAATACTCATATATTTTCTTTCCATTGCTTGTAGCTCGGTCCTTAATTTTTTATCGAGCGTCTTCGTGACCCTTTAAACTTTTCCCCTATATGTTAGTACCATTATATTGGAAAGAGATTGCCTTTTTTTTTTCAAGAATACCACCAAACTTCCCGGTATGACTTGTTATATATATACCGTGTGCTCTCCAACTCATTTTTATTCTGCAATTTTTCTTTTCGCTTGTTCTCGTTCTCTTGTCATTGAACCTTACCTAGTCTTCCACCATGAATCTTCAAACCTTTTTTTTAAAATGGCCGGCTAGATACTTTATCATTTATTGCAAGTCATTTCCATCATTGCTCCACAGGAGGTATACATTTACATACTGTAGGTTGTAGAGATGTTCCACATTGATCTTCACTCTGAATCCTTCCCAGCCTATACATTTAGATACTTCTAAGGATGCCGCGAGTAACATTGGAGAGATTGTTTCACCCCTTGTTCTCAACCACTTTATTGTTTGATGTTTTTGTTTTTGTTGTGAAGAATTAAGGTAGCTGTAAAATATCTACAGATATTGCTATGATAGTCACGTACGCTTTCTCTACTCCTTGACTATGCAATGGCTCAATGCAGGTGCTATGCTGGTGCAATGTAGATCTTCAGCTGGTGCTAGAGGTTAAGCAGTTACGGCGACTACTCAACGAGTTTAGTTAGGTAATGGTGCTATTTAAATATCAGGCATATTCTTGCCAGGTTGGCCAGAAAAGAGCTCATTTAAAAAACGCCAAGACATCATAGGAACTGTGCGCTTCAAAACGCCTTTATTGGTGAAAACTGTAAGCGAATTGCAATATTGAGTCCAAGCCATTATTATATATGGAAAATACGAAGCAACTAAGGCAAGAAGCTCGAAGCGACACAAGGACCATGCGACTGAAGAGGGATGAATGAGTTTCTGTAACAAATTAGCGACAATTAACGCCCGAATGCTGCTGTAGACAAATTAGTGAAGGCTGTGGTAACCGAATTTTGCGTTATTTAACAAATCGAGAAAATTTCTGACTTGCAGTTTCAAAGAAAAAAAAACGTTAATGAAAATTTTTTTTGCGCAACGCAAGTTTATCATGAACACAGCGCTTTTTTTTTCTCTTTCCAAAAATGCTTTTACAGAATCCATGGTGATAACAGAGAATCTTTTTAACGAATGCTAAAATTTTACCCTAGCTTGGTGCAAATTGCACGATAACCTTAAACCAGAGGTATAAGAACGCGTCGCCTTTTGACTGCTGCGCATTGCTAAAGAGTGCATGTGGTGCTATACATAGTGATTTTCAAAGGGCGCTCGAACATACAGTGAAGAAGGCATAAGAGCGACCTCGAAAAAGTTCTCGTACACAAGATCTTACGCCCCTTAGTTTTCAATCATTTACTAGTGATGTAAGTTAGAGTACATTCACATGAACTGAATGCTCAATGCCAGTTACTTTCTCAACAAAACGTCGTTTTATGCATTGAAGTACAAATGTAACTGGAACGCCGATGCATTTCTCCGTAAAGTTCGGGAATTAATATATTGGAACTGGTGTCATCCTAAAAATTTGTTCAAAGTGGGCCTTGTGAACTCCACGTCTTGAATTTCTAGATAATAATATGAGTAATTAGTGGGTATAAGGAATGAGTAGTAAGGAAATTAGTGAACTCTTGGTAATTAGGCGATTATGCATTTGAATTTTTTGTGCAAGTAATGTCCGCCACTTCGAGTAGACCAGCTCATGAATTGGAATTGTGCTATCTGCTAAAACCAATCCTTAAAAACTTCTGAATGTGTTCGCGCAAACACCCGATATATCGTTCTACAACGAGTTTATAAAATGAAAGTTTAATGTTTAATTACAAAATTGGCACCTTGTAGTTGGTAAAATTTTACTTTTTTATTTAGTGCCAACAATTTTAAACACTTTTAGTGCATTGATTACCAACAAGAGAATTTCTCCATCAGCAAGAACCTCAATTTTAGCTCTTGCGGCAGAACTGCCTCTTAAACCGACTCACATCCCCTGTAAGCGCAACTCATTCACAGTTAGGCCGTTTTGCTATGGCGCTTCCTCCTGTATCTTGGGTCAAATTAGAAAGTGTGGTCAAGTTACCTATAGGAGGAGTCGGTAACAATCACTACCCACAAAATTTCGATCATTTCGCTATAACTCAAAGTGAATAATCAGGTGTGTAGCAGTGCTACCTATAAAATTAGCGATATCTCACGCACAGGTAATTTCCTAAATAAATTGCGGCAAGATAGAAAGATAGGCAAGTTGGAATACATGCACTCTTAAACTCAGCGCGGAACATGAAGGCAACACAAAGAGAACAGCGCAGGACAAGCACTGTTCTAATGACAAAGTATGGTGTTTTTGGGTGTTTGGATTGTTCTTTATAAACTTCAGTTGTTAGTGAGCGCTTGTGTCTTTCTCTTCGCGTTGCAGTCGCTTTTCGCGCTGATTTAACGCACGGTACTAAATGAAAACTTTGAGACAGGCAAAGATTGCTAATACTCTACTGTCTGCATTGCGCTAGGAAAATCTGCAGACGTATGTAGTCGTTATGTTCGAACAAACTCTGCTCTTTGGGATACTGAGTGTAAAAATACATTTACCATGACAGTTTTCTATCTGACTAAAGCGATTAAAGTTGCTGCAGTTTGCGTTCCATTCGTTTACTA